>NC_056735.1:378534738-378565377 GCF_019279795.1 Protopterus annectens
CAGAGTATTCACAAAGTGCCTGGCTCCAGCCATTGCATACTGCAGGCAGAGAAATATCCAAATTTTCCCATATTTGGACGGTTGCCTGATTCAGGCGGACAGTCAGGAATTGCTACTTTCGCACCTGGCATTTGTTAAGAATCCTATCTTCACTGGGGTACACCATCAACGAAAATAATTCACAGCTGGTGCTCAGTCAAAAAATTGTATTCCTGGGAGCAAGCTTGAACACAACTTCCCAAATGGCATTTCTCACTCCTGAAAAACAGGTCTGTTTGAACAACTACTTCAAACAAATGGCAACCAACAGCCAGCTATCCGCAAGGAAAATACTGCAGCCCCTAGGGTTCGTGGCCTCATGCATTCTGTTAATTCCATATACAAGACTGCATATGAGGAAACTTCACTGGTACTTAGTCTTTGGTGCCATCATTCTCAGGACCTGGAAACAGTCATTCCTATCATACCTTGTCTAAGGGCAGAGTTCCTTTGGTGGGCAGAAGCATGCAACCACAACAAGGGACTGCCTTTCACTCAACCCCTCGCCGACGCATCAGACTATGCATGGGGGGCTCACATGGCAGGCAAATGCATTCAGGGCAAGTGGAGCCCATGACAAACCTCCTGCACATCAATCAAAAAGAGATGTTAGCTGTACAGTATGCTTTGACAGCCTAAAAATACCCAATCCTTCCAGGACAGCTGCTGATAAAAACAGACAACACCACAGTTATGTGGTAAATAAACAAGCAATGGGGAACCCTTTCTTACCCGCTCTGCATGTTAGCCGTGGCCCTATGGAACACGGGCTTGAGCAACCAAGTGCCATCTACAAGCTCAATTCCTGCCAGGCAAACAGAATTCACTGGCAGAAGACTTAAGCAGAAATCTCCTGGACCCACACGAGTGGAAATTGGAGCCCAACGCCTTCAACTTTCTTATCCAGAGGTGGACCTCTTTGCCTCCCCCGAGAACCACCAGTTGAGCAAATTTTGCACCAGGATCCTTCACAGCATGCCTTATCCTTCCAATGGGAAAACCTCTCAATTTATGCCTTTCTATCTCTGCCCCTCCTCTCAAAGGTACTACTCAATATCAGACAGGACAGCCCAAGGGCAATTCGTATTGCCCCCCAGACTGGCCATGCCAGCACTGGTACCCAATCTTTCACAGTCTGACAACAGTGCCACCATGATACCTTCATCAGACACCTTCCCTGCTGTCTCAACAGTATGGACAGATTTTGCATCCACAGATGCAAACCCTAAACCTTGCAGCCTGGCTTATTCCCTGAATACTTCACCAGCAACCCTCAGCAAACAGGTGCAGGATGTCACTCTTGAGGAGGTCAGGCGGCCTAGTACTAGGAAATCCTATGCTGAACACTTGAAAAGATATTGTTCTTGGAATCCGTCTCAAGGAAAGGACACAGCTGTGCCCTCCTTACCTCAAATCCTTGATTACCTAGCAGAGCTACTCCACAGAGGCCTGTCCTTCTCCATTAAGAGTCATGCCTCTGCCATCTCAGCTCATTATAATACTGAGCCACCTCTGTTTTCTCACCCTGTCATCAAACAATTCCTGAGAGGGGCTAACAACTTAACGCACCCTAGGAGAGCACCTACCCCTGCCTGGGGCCTTAACTTTGTACTGGAAAAGCTCATGTTCCACCTTTTGAACCTGCGGCTTCAGCAGAATTAAAATTCCTTTCTTGGAAAACAGCCTTGCTTTTAGCCATCACTTCAGCTAGAAAAGTGTGTGAGCTACAGGCACTGATGGCAGTGGAATCCTTTATTATCTTCCATGCTGACAGGGTTGCCCTCAGGACAAACCCGTCCTTTATGCCTAAGGTTGTCTCCAGTGTGGCTCTAAACCAAACCTTCCATTTGCCAACCTTCTTCCCTAATCCTCGGAATAAAGGAGAGGATCCTGCACTCGTTGGACGTGCACAGACAACTCGGGTTCTACTTTGACAGGACTAAACCTTTCAGGAAAATCTGACCAGCTGCTAGTCAGCTTTGCTACAGGGGCAGAGGGCAAGGCCATTTCAAAGCAAAATTTTTCCAGATGGATAGCACACTGCATCCATTTCTGCTACAAGCACCATGGAAAACCTACCCCACAGGGGATCAGAATTTATTCCACTAGGGTTGCTTCCACTTCTACAGCATTTTTCAGATGAGTCCCTACCCAGGGACATTCTGGAAGCTGCAACCTGGAGTTCTGTGCACACCTTCACCAAGCATTAGCACTTGCCTATTTTTTTCTAAATCCAGCGCTGGATTTGCTACAGCAGTCTTACAGGGCCTGCTAGCCAGCCCTAACTCCTCTTGACTGCCTCCACCCTTCCTCAGCTTTGGGAATCAACCCAAGTGTGATGACTGCATCAGTGAAACCTGAAGAACATAGTACAGTTGTGTACACTTACCATAAATGTAGATGTTAGAGTGTATTCATTGTTGCAGTCCTGGTTTCCCTCCCTCCAGCCCCCTGTTTTTTCTCTATCCTTTCTACCTATTCTCTGTATGGCCATTTTTTATGGCAGTTGTACTTCTACTGGTGGTGTTCCATGCCATATACTAGCTTCCTATTTGGGGGGCACCTGACATCTGGGGCAAGAAAAACTGATGTAATGGTGTCTGCTGCCTGTTTTACACCCCTGACGACCTGATGTCATGGAATAAGTGATGGCATCCAAGGCAGAAATCCCAAGACTCTGCTGTTCGGGCTGACTGAGGGCTACCTGCAGGCAGAGAACTCAAGTGTGATGACGGTAACAGTGAATACACTCGAACTTCTACATTTATGGTAAGTGTGCACAACTGTAATTTCCAATTACTTTTTAATATCTGCTTAACTTGATTCACATAGGGCGAATATTCCAAAATACAGGCTCTTTGATAATTTTTGTCAGTATCATTAGTAGAGTTAGATTTGTTCTTAAATGTTTCCTTTCTTACTCAAGATAGCTATTAGAAAAAGTATTCATCCAATGTATACGGGATTTAAATCCACTAGAAATGTTAGATATGTATGTGTCCAAATACACAATACCTCCTGTGTTGCAGGTATTTTAGGTGGGTGCTAGAGCTATTAATGTAATCCATAAACTGATCTGTACTATCCCGGGAGCCATCCCACAAGATAAAAATGTCATCCAAAAACCTGGAATAATGTCAGATGTACTTGTAATATTCACTTTTGAGGATGAAATTGTTCTCCCAGTCTGACATCACCAGGTTGGCAAACATGGGGGCATAAGCAGCCCCCATACCCACTCCTCTGGTCTGTCGGTTGTATTCACCCGCAAAGTAAATAAAGTTGTAATAAAGTACAAGGGTCATGCATTCCATGATTAGGCTGACAAAATCCCATTCTAAGTTGGCGTACTGTCTAATGCTGTTACAAAATCCCTCTAATCCTAGTTGTTTGGGTATATATGAGAATAGGTCTACCACATCAGCAGTGATGAAGGTAAGTCCCTCTTTCCAAAGATGGGGAGATAAACTATTTTAGAAGTCCCACAAATCCTTAATCATATTTGGTAATTTGCCATAAATGGGTTTTAACCATCTATCAATGGCTATTCCTAATGGAAAGGTTTTGGAATAGCTCCCAGAAACGATAGGATGAAGGGGGGGGGGTCCATGATGCTCTTTTGTATCTTAGGTATTCCCACTATGGTTGCCAATATAGGATGTTCCATCTTAAGAAAATTATATGTATCAATGGTAATATGGTTATCCAATAAAAATTAATCTAAATATATATCATCCCGCTTAAAAGCTATATGTATTTCATTGATGGATACTATTTTGTTAATATCAGATGTCTGAAGTATCTCAAACATTTTAGTGGCGTATTCCAATGCATCATAAATGACCCACACCCACACCCACCCACACACACACACATTTATCAGGTTTCATGACTTTGATATTATGGTAATTTTTAAGCTGTCTCAAAGTACATAACTCATTACCTGATAAATTGCTCTGGGTTTTCATATATCCAATATCATTCTTTAATCTATAAATTTCCTTTGTAGCCATTTTTTCATATACTGCAACACTTGGATGAGTAGGTGGAACATAGGTACTTTTTTATTGAGCACCCCAGTAACTACGGGCTGGGATTTTTCCTGAAACAAAATAGCTAAATTTATTTTTCTTAGTATCAACCGGATGGAAACTTGTTTTAGGTATGTACTTCATACTCTAGACAGTAACTTAAAATGTTCACTACCCAAAACTAAATTAGTGTAATTGTATATTTTGAAATGATCCAAACAATTAACTACACCTTCTGAAATTGTTATTGCTGGTGTGGTCTCATTTCCATGTTCTAAGTTTACCACTGTCTCTTGCCGCCGTCCCCCCCCCATGCTAAGTCCAAATAATCCCTTTATGTTCTGTATGATCTGTTTTGTTTCCATTTCCAATCTTTTCTCCACTTCGGATGTTGCTGTTTCCACCACCTGTGAAAATTTGATCCATCTCCCCCATAATGTACTTTTGGGTCAGAATTCCTTGTCCCCAATGTATCATTCCTCTTAGTTCCTTTTCTTTCAAACCTGTCCTTACTTCCCTTCCAAGGATATGCTACTTCTTTTTTTTAAAATGCTCAACATCCCTACTATTTTTTCTGCATTTCTGAGTATAAATAGTGTGTGCCTTATCCACCACATTATACTCTTTTAAATACATTTTCTCCCATTGTGCAAACAGTAAGTTATTAATTATAATGTTAAGCTTTTCTACTTCATCCATCAAAACACATAATCTTTTATCATTTTTATTAATTAACAGCTTCATATAATCAAAACCAAATCGATTAAATAACTGGTTAAATTCATTGCGTACGTGATCAGTTAAAACAATACCATAGGTGCCTTAAAAAACATAAACCCACTGGTACAATATTTAATGTAAGACATTGGTTTAAATATGCATTATCCAACTTTGAACCTTTGACTCCCAATTTTTTACCAAAAGAATATATCATGTCTTTCAAAGTTCCACTGGGTGCATTGTTTGTGTTGCCCGTAGTACATGGTACTTGACCCACCATGTTAAAATCAAATTAATTTAAGAAAAAATTGTTCAGTTGAGTGCTACCCTGCCCCAAATTAATTTAATGTTGGCATTAGCTCTCAGGCTCGAGCTTTGCCTTGCAGAACCTTTTGCTGCTGTTGTAGCATGAGTTACGGCTGTAGAGTACATCTTAGCAGTCATTGCTCTTTTAGGTTTAGCTCTGGCCCATCGGAAATCCTCTTCTAAATTATACATGGAGAAGTCAAAAGTGAAATCCTTGTCCGTCGCTTTGCTAGCATTTCCTAGCTCACCATTCTCCTGTGAAATAGAAACCCCCAGAGCTGTAGGCACTCTGAAACCTACCCCCTGGCCATTAGGTATCTCTAGTAAAGATGGACTTCCTGCTAAAACGTGAGCCACTTTCAGCATCTGCTGCGTGCTATGCACGTTCACACCAGGCTGTGTGAATAACTCTTATCAACCAGGTAACTTCCCCTTTCAGGATGGAGACTTCCGAGTAAAGTCTCTGCAAATCATCGTGTCTAACTGGAGTTGAATTAGAGGGTAGTTCTTCAATGGATTCCACTGTACCACCAACGAATAAAACAATATATGCATTTAATCGACCAACAAAGAAAAAATACAGCAAAAAAACCCCCCTCCAAATAGTAATGGAATCCACCAAAAGAAAGTCGCACTAACAAAATTAAAATCCACTTTATTTTGTAAACACAAATGATTGAGCACTTTCATCCACATTAATGTGGACTTCATCAGAATACACTTAATTCTTTAATTACCATTTAAATACAATTTTTTTTTGGCGCCAAATATAATTAGTAAAATCGTTGCTCAATTTAAAGTCAAATAAAACAATACAGAAATGTACTAAAATTCATATATTTGTGCAATAAAATATTTCATTCAAATTCTAAATTCCATATATGTGTATACTAAAGCCATACTAACTACCCCTAACCATGCACATTAACAACATACTGAAAAAATCAGTTATAATAATATAATAGTCTCACTTGATGTACCTCCTTATGGATTTAACAGGGCCTATGAAAATGCATACAAATGTAGAATACATAACAAAAAAATGCAAAGTCAGCCTGTATCTGCAGTTGTAGAATTGGTTTAATTGAAATGTGGTCATTTAGACCGGGTGTGTTTAAGGCATCAGTTTGCCACTTGACCTCCCTGTGCCCCAACATTGCTTTGAAATTGCTCCTTTGGGGGCCTACTCTAACCTGTTCTAATTTGGCAAACTTAAAAACATGACTGTCCCCTTTCTTATCCACATGTCTATAGAGGGCATTAGTATTGCCTGTTCTTATATAAATGATCATAAATTCTTTTTTGAGAGATCTCTCTGTTTTGCCTGTATAGTAACTGGGACATGCCATGCACTTAGCCATATATATATAACATACTGGGAATTGCAATTCCCCTGCCTAAAAGTAATCTTGGTTTTGTTAACGTTTTCTAAAATGATACCCTCATCCTCTAATATAGCATGGCATTGTCTACAATTACCACACCTTCTCATGTGTTTATTCTTTTCACCTATTTTCCTAGTAATGTTACCTTGCTCCAAATTTCTCTTAATATTACAGACCATTTTGTAAACAAATAAAGGTATTTCACCTACTATATTCCTTATTTCATTATCTGCCATTAGGATATTCCAATTACTTTTTAGTATCTGCTTAACTTGATTCACATAGGGGGAATATTCCAAAATACAGGCTCTTTGATCATTTTTGTCAGTATCATTAGTAGAGTTAGATATGTTCTTAAATGTTTCCTTTCCCAAGATTGGTGGGTATTTTTTACCCCATTCATTAATAACATACTTCTTAACATCATCTCACATATGTCTAGGGTATCCCCAATGACTAAATCAAGTGCTTATATATTCATTTTCATCAATCATATCCGAGTACAGGGACGTCATTCGGGCTGCCCTTATACATTGCCCTTTGTAGATGTTCCTCATCAATTTCCTCCGATGGTTACTGGAGCACTCAAGATAGCTATTAGCAAAAGTATTCTTCCTATGTATACGGGATTTAAATCCACTAGAAATGTTAGATATGTATGTGTCCAAATACGCAGTACCTCCTGTGTTGCAGGTATAAGTAAATTTTAGATGGGTACTAGAGATATAGATGTAATCCATAAACTGATCTATACTATCCCGGGAGCCATCCCACAAGATAAAGATGTCATCCAAAATCCTGGAATAATGTTGGATGTACTTGTAATATTCACTTTTGAAGATGAAATTGTTCTCCCAATCCAACATCACCAGGTTGGCAAACATGGGGGCACATGGGCGTACTTTTTGTAAAACAGCAAACAAGATCTGAGGTATGTTAGGGGTTGATGCATTATGGGTATGGGAGGAGCTTGAGAGCTTTTTGGTGGCTATTAACAGCCAAATTGGAATCAAACCCAAACGTTGAAGAAAAATGAAAATGGACAACACAGATGGAACGTTATAGTAAGTACATAACTTTTTTTTTTTTTTTTTTGCTCCAAGCTCTTAAGCGCTTTTCTGGTGCAAACAGAGTGCTCCTGTGCATGCTTTCAGGGATCAACTGTTGTCTTGTGCCATTCCATTTTCTGGGGAAATGAGTTCACTTTGGTGAAAAAACTTCCACTTTTCATATTTATTGCTTTACTTTCCTGGTTAGTAAAGTTGTTTTTACACTTGGCGATCTTGTTTTAATGGACTGTCACAAGTCTTAACTGTACTTTTAAACACAAGTGAACTTTTTTCCCTTTCAATTTAAAAGCTGTTAAAACATTGTAAAAATATTTTTCTTTGGAAAAAAAAACTTTTTGGAGCTGGTAAAGTGTATTCAAGTGCATTTTATTTATTTTTTTTTTCCTAGGGAAAAATGGCTTTTTGGAACTTTGAATTTCTTCCAGCTTGTGCTGTTTGGTTTCACTTTGGGAAAAGGACACCATTTTCTGATTGTACTAACAGTAGTTTGCTCCATGGTCAATCTGTCATCCTTCCAGACACAAAAAGAAACAGTTCAGCAAACAGCCTTTGCCACCACAGCAGGCTAACAATTTGTCTCAGCCACAGGTGGGTGACTCTGCTGTGGCCAAAGTTGGTTCCGCAGACCACTCAACTTTTCCCAGATCCCTGCAGAGCAGTATCTGGCACTATAGACCAGCGGTTAGCAACATCCTCTGTGACTGTTGGGTCCCCATAGTGTGCAGGGGAGAACCACACTTGTCTGTTGTAAGTTCTAGGAGAATGGGCAGGGAAGTCTTTCCTGTTTAATTCAGAATGCTGTGTACATCCCTGAGGAAGCTGCTGTTGCCATTGGCAGTCCTGTTGGCCCTAATTTTCCTGTCGAAAAGAAGCCAGAAATGAAACCTGTATTTGCTACTGCCCAAATTTCCCTGGACAGGAGTATTTTATTAAGTCTGGCTCAGGATCTAATTCAGGCTGTAATGATCACTGCTGCAGTTGCCGCTCCCTCCATCCCCTGTAGATTTCCTGACTGAGATCACTGTTGCAGTATACCAAACAGATCGTTTTATTATCACTAATGTCCAGCCAGGGTACCAAAGCTTAACCTTCCCTGGAACAGATATCCAACATTTAACCTCAGTTTACAAGGGTAGGGGTATATAGGTGGATGTGTGAGTGTAGATCCTCGGACTATCTCACTGCCAGCTGGAAAACAGGTCTCGCAGCCGTCAGACTGATTGTCATGTGGTTGTTGACACCATAGCTACTAAAGATAAACAGAAAAATGCCCTGCTGGGGAACCTTCCTTTATCTTTATGAATTGTTTTGCCATATCTGTGTTAGAGATCAGCTACAAGGGGTGAGTGTTTGTGCGGTAGGCAAAATCCTGAGAAAGACCTTCATACCCAGTGTCTGTTCTGCCTTTGCATGGAACACAAGTAAAATGCCGGCTCTTTTTGCCAATCCTTTGTGCCAAAGACTTTACGATCCTGTTTGTCTTTGCTCAACACATTCTTAGAGATCCAGTGTCTTAAACATTTGGCCAAGTCCATGATGGTGAATTCCAACTATTTGGACGTCCCTTTTTCTCACAAGAAAAAACTCAAGAAGCCTTGGCTTGACACTCAGTCTGTTCAGTCTGATTCTGTTGTACCCGCTGATGTTACAGAACCTGTGGTGCATCCAGCTGTAACTGTGATGCCCTGTTCTGATACCCTTCCAAAGGCCAGTATGGTGTTGGAGGGACACATGAGTGAAGACAACACTCCTACTGAGGAGCAACTGCAACTCATTTTGGAGGGACCAGAAGGCATCCTGCAAATTCCTGAAACATTATTGGAGGTGCATCAGGAGTCTGAGCCATCCAGAGTGTTTTTTGTACACCAGGTATCCAAGCCATTCTGCTTGGTTCAGGTGGAAGTCCCACCAAAGAAAAAGCAACAAAAGACAAAACGTGTCCCTTCAACCCCATCATTTAGAAAGAGAGAGTAAATGGACTTCTCTCAAAGCCATTATGACCCTGAAACCACCTTCTTTTTCTGGTCCCCTACTCCCTCCTACTACTCATAAAATTAGTTTTATCTTCCTCAGAAGAGAGAGATGCCTCTGACTGGTAACCATTCTCTGGCTTATTCCTCTTGCATCCTCTCCCCTGAGCAAGTTCCTCCAGATGATGGGCTCCATCTCTTCTGACTCCCCTGTGGAAGAGGCTTCTTTTGGGGAAATTATATTTTAAACATGATGCAACACTGAGTGGGAGTCGAGACAAATTTCAGAAAAGGTACTACAGCCTCTTGAAAGTGAGCCCTCCTACCCCTTCATCTGTCCCTCCAGTCCTTGAGGCCTTTTTGAATGCCTTCCAGTCTTCCTCTACAACTCCTGATTTGCAATGGCCTGTGCCTAAAAGGCCAGACATGTTCTACAGAGCTCCAGGTGAACTTATTCTTCTGTATAAGAATCCTGTGGCAGACCCATCTGCAGTGTCTCTCTCCTCTGGCAAACCTTCTCAATTGCTTCCCAACACCAATGCCCTGCCTTCAGTTAAGGACAGTAGGATCATGGTAAGGTGGGTTAAGGTCTGTACATCCTCTACTGTGACTTTTAGGGCCATTAACTACCAGACCAAGATGGCCAAATATCTGTTGTCCATTCTCAACACTTTGAACAAGGTAGTAGTATATTTTCAAGGCTCAGTCCAAACAATAGTTATGTCACTGGGTAAGTTGGCCAGATATAATATAAAATGTAGTTGTGATGCTGAATAGTCACAGTGATTATCTTCCAAGCCCCTCCTCCCTCTCCCTTGGATGTTCATTGTGCATACAGCTGCAGTCATAACAGATAGGTTATCCTGCCATCAGGCGGGTACATGGTCGGCCGAATTCCAAAGTCTAGGTCCGGCGTCTGATGTCGTCGCTTCTTCCCTGACGTCAGTGTGACAGGGGTATAAAAGAACCAGCTGACGCCATTTTCTTCAGTCTTTTTTGCCGCGCGGTGCCCGAAGCAGAAGCAGCTCGCAAGTGCCAGTCGGCCAGCTCCTGAGATTACAGATATTTTTCAGCCAAAGTCTTCTTGAAAGCTAAGTACCCCGTTGGGGAAACTTTTCTTGCCTCAGACCGATGTCAGACAAAGTTAATAATTGCATTTCATGTGGGAAGCAAATACCGCATAAGGATTTCCATTCCCTCTGCATTCCTTGCTTAGGCCCAGACCACGACGTCTCGGCCTGTCGTTTTTGTGCTACTTTCAACAAACGCACTATTAAGCGTCGGGCAGAGTTCGCCCAACACTGTTTTGGCAAAAAGTTTAATTACATTATGTCGTCGGATACTCCGACTCCAGTTTTGAGTAAAAAACGCAAAGATAAGGACCGACATACGAGGTCCACGTCTTCTACCGACACCATGCTAAAGCCGATTACAGGTGCTCCTGTTCTCAGCGAGGCGCCTACGCAGCCCCCTGACTACCGATGACACTTCCTTAGCGGTGTCTTCTGTGCCCGAGGTCACAGGCTCCTCGGCCCACACCCCTGTTAGAGATACCGACGCCACTCTTGGCTGGGAAACACAGAGTTTAGACAGGCCTGCCACCTCTCAAGGTGTCTTCAGGCCTTCTTCTTCTTTTTCCATTAAGGCTTTCACTAAATCTAAAGCAACCATGCATGCTAAAAGACAAGCTCCACAGGGCCTCTCTCAAGGCCCCATGCCTAAAAAACAGATGCTCAAAATGGCTGAGGATTTGATTACTCTTATCAGGGGTTCTCAACCCCCCCCTTGGACAAAAGGCCCAGAGTGGAGGAAGAATACCCTTCCTCGGACCAGGCCTCCATTACTTCAGAACATTCTGAAGACCAGGAACATTCATACTCCCCTTTTGAAGATTCTGATGCAGAGGAGTCCATTCCCTCTGTGCCCCCCCCCGAGGACTATTCTTTTGGGGAAACCTTGCATACCTTGAGGGAACACTTCCACTGGGAAAGCCAAGATTACTCAGACTCCAAGAAAAGGCTCAGGGATTTCCTCTTGCTCCCTCAGCACAGGCCTCTGGCTATCCCTCTTTAGACATACTAGATGATGTGTATTCAGAGGCCAGCCTTAACCCAGATTCTTTACCTCCAGCTCCAATCAAGCCTGACGGGTATTACCGGGTACCTGATTCACACAAATTCCTATACAAAAGCCATGCGGCTGACCCAGAAACTATTTCACAGGGTCCCAAGGGAATTAAGGCCTCCACTGCCAAAAATCCATTACCTTCAGGGAGAGATTCCAGAGCTTTAGAATGGTGGGGGAAAAAGGTATACACCTCGGCCACTTTAACCATGAGGGCATTAAACTGTCAGTTCCATATGTTAAAGTATCAACAGTTTTTGTTATCTCAGTTGAAAAGCAAAATGTCACAACCTGAGCAACCAGACTTGAAAGAGTTGCAGGATTTGTTGCATAGTGCAGAACAAGTGGGTAAACATACTTTGCGGTGTGGTTTTGATGCTTTAGAGGCCTCATGTAGAGCTGCTGTTACAGGATCAGTCATACGTAAACATGCTTGGCTCAAAGAGCAAACCTTACCAGATCATGTCAAAGCTAAATTACTAGATGCACCTCTTCAAAAAGATGTATTGTTTGGTGTTAAAGCTGAGGAGGTATTAAAGAAAATGGAGGAAAAGGCAAAATCAATGCTAACCGTGAAAGATTTCCTACAAGTACAACCTCCACGTTTCAGTAGAAATTGGCCTTCAAAAAACTGGTCCTTTCCAGCCACGGACAGACCTCAAAGAGGTAGATACAGGTGCCCGAGGGGTAGAGGGCAATCTCAAGGATCATTTAGAGGCAGACAATGGCAAGCACCTACTCCTAGAGGTGGAGAGGATAGATCACAGCCATTCAGAAAGCAGAACCAATGACTTTCCCCTTTGCATGCCAAGCAAAGCTCTAATGGCAGCACCTTTAGGCGGAAAACTGGCATTATTTTCGAAAAATTGGCATATTGTCACAAAAGACAAATGGATCCTGGACATTATAGACAGAGGCTACAGATTCCACTTTCACACTCTTCCAAAAATGAGAGGCATGCCAAACCTGCCACAAAATCAAAGGGCAGAGGCACAAAAACAAATTTCAGCTCTCATGGACATAAAAGCTATTCAAGAGGTACCTGCACAAGAACAGGGTCAAGGTTTTTATTCCAGACTATTCCTGGTACCAAGGAAGGACAAAGATTGGAGACCTATTTTGGACCTATCCATCCTAAACACATATTTACTCGTACCAAAATTCAAGATGCTCACATTACAGCAGCTTCTTCCCATGCTGGGCAAGGATTCTTGGCTGGTAACATTGGACCTCAAGGAGGCATAACTGCATGTCCCTATCAGACAAGATTGCAGAAGATACCTCAGATTTCTTGCAGGTTCAACCCATTATCAATTCTCTGCATTGCCCTTTGGCTTATCTACTGTGCCCAGAGTGTTCACGAAATACCTGGCGTCAGTAATTGCCTTCTGCAGACTTCAAGGGATACAAATATACCCATATTTGGACGACTGCCTGATCCAAGCAGACAGCAAACACATACTTCTGAAACACCTGGTGTTTGTAATAAAGTTGTTGAACTCTCTGGGATACACAGTCAACAAAAAGAAATCAAGACTAATACCCTCTCAAACAATAATTTTCCTGGGTGCCAGCTTGAATACAAACACCCAGATGGCCTACCTCACGCCAGAGAAACAAGGGCAACTAACTCAATACTTCAGAAAACTGGCAACCTTCACCAGGCTGACTGCAAGGAAAATCCTCCAGGCTCTGGGATTCATGGCATCTTGTATCCTGCTAATCCCATGTGCAAAGCTGCATATGAGGAAACTTCAATGGTACCTAAAATACTTATGGTCTCAACACAGCCACAGTTTGGAAACAATGATACCACTGATTCCATGCCTCCAAAAGGAATTTCTGTGGTGGGCTCAAGCATGCCAAAGAAACATAGGTCTCCCATTCTGCTTGCCTCAGGCAAATCAAATCATCACGAGACGCCTCGGATTACGCCTGGGGGCGCACATGACAGATCAGTGCTTTCAGGGCAAATGGTCCCAAAAAGAAAAGCACCTACACATCAATCAAAAGGAAATGCTAGCAGTAAAAAATGCTATTATGGCTTTCAAAAGACCTACTGCATCCAGGCCAGCTATTGATAAAGACAGACAACACCACAGTGATGTGGTACATAAACAAACAGGGAGGAACCCATTCATATCCCCTGTGCAGGCTAGCCATGTCTCTTTGGAACATGGCTGTGGAATTACAAATCCAACTTCAAGCACAATTCCTGCCAGGCAAGGAAAACACGCTGGCAGACAACCTAAGCAGAAATATGACCGATCCACACAAATGGAAGTTGCATCCTCAAGTTTTTACAGAGATAATTCAAGCATGGGGAAGGCCAGACAGAGATCTCTTTGCTACCCACAGAAATTACCAATTGACAAAATTCTGCTCAAGTACCTATCATCCACAGGCCTGGAAAGTGGACACACTCTCTTTCAGTTGGGCAACAATGACAGTTTATGCCTTTCCACCTCTTCCTCTGCTGCCCAAAGTTCTATTAAAAGCCAGAGCAGACAGACCAAAGATGATTCTCATTGCTCCAGACTGGCCAAGACAACACTGGTACCCACTCCTGAGGAGCCTGACGCATTCCCCACCATGGATCCTGCCTCTAATGCCTCTTCTGTTGACCCAGCACAACTTCAAAACTCTTCAGTCAGCTGAAAACACTCAATCTAGCCGCATGGAGGATTCCTTAAATTCACAACAGACCCTACTCTCCAAGGAGGTGCAGGATGTCATTTTGGAGGCCAGAAGGCCTTCTACTAGAAAAGCCTACTCCGCAAAATGGAACCGGTTTTGTGCCTGGAATCGGAAAAAGGGTCAGAATCCTGGAATACTGAATTTACCTCAAATATTACAGTACCTAGCTGAGATGCTAAGCAGTGGACTTTCATTCTCCTCCATCAAAATCCATGCCTCAGCCATTTCTGCTTAATACAACACTGATCCTCCTTTATTCTCTCACCCTCTCTTAAGACAGTTCCTCAGAGGGGCTAAGAATATAAAACCCCCAAGGAAACAACCAGTACCTGCTTGGGACCTCAATTTTATTCTAGAAAAACTGACCCTGCCTCCATTTGAGCCAGCTGCTTCAAAAGAACTGCAATATTTGTCATGGAAAACAGCCTTCCTTCTGGCTATCACCTCAGCACGCAGGGTTTCGGAACTACAAGCCCTCATGGCTGTGCAGCCTTTCATCATTTTCCATCAGGACAGAGTTTCCTTACGAACCAACCCTTCCTTTATGCCAAAGGTAGTATCCAGGGTAGCCTTGAATCAGGCTATCCACCTTTTACCCTAATCCACAAAACAAAGGGGGAGAGACTACTACATTCCTTGGACATTCACAGACAGCTTCATTATTACTTGGACAGAACAAAGCCATTTAGAAAATCAGAGCAACTCTTTGTGTCCTATGCTACAGGTGCTCAAGGGAAGGCTATTTCCAAACAGACAATCTCAAAATGGATAGCCCACTGCATACGCTTTTGTTATTCTTTTCATGGTAAAACTGTACCTACAGGCATCAGATCTCACTCCACAAGGGCCACCGCTACCTCTGCAGCTTTCCTCAGGGGGGTTCCTACCAAAGATACTTTGGAAGCAGCCACTTGGAGTTCTGTACATACTTTCTCCAAGCACTATCACCTACCATTATACTCCAAATCTAGAGCGGGCTTTGCCTCTGCAGTCTTGCAGGGCATCCTTGCTCCTCCTAGTTCCACTTAGTTCCTACCACCCCTTTTGTAGCTTTGGGATTCTACCCATCTGTTATGACTGCAGCTGTATGCACGATGAACATAGTACAGTTTTGTACCTACCATAAATGTAGATGTTCGAGTGCTAATACAGCTGCAGTCCAGGTTTCCCTCCCTCCTTCCCCTCTTGGGACAGGCCTAATGGCTAACACCTCCTCATACAACCTGATTGGGGTATTCTTTTATGGTGTATTTGCTTGCAACTACTGTTTTATTTGATTATATTGCATTGCATTATTACATAAATTTATGTTTTGCCTTTCTTCTGGGGGCACCTGACACCTGGGGCAAGAAAAACTGAAGAAAATGGCGTTTGCTGGTTCTTTTAATACCCCTGTCGCACTGACGTCAGGGAAGAAGCAACGACATCCGACGCCGGACCTAGACTTTGGAATTCGGCCGACCGAGGACCCGCCTGACGGCAGGATAACTCATCTGTTATGACTGCAGCTGTATTAGCACTCGAACATCTACATTTGTGGTAGGTACAAAACTGTACTTTCTGCCTTGCCCCTCTCCAAAAGACTAACTCAGTTCATGTCAGTTTGGGAACCAGTGGATGCTTTCTGTTGTAGAAAAGGGTTATGCCATGTCTTCTCTTGAATGGTATTCCTCCTCTACCTCACAAACAACTACAGCGTCTTCTACCTGTCTTCCAGGAGCCACAGGCACAAGACAGAATAAACGAGGGCTTTCCAAATTTGTAGGAAGGGGGTTTTATTCCAGACTCTTCCTAGATCCCAGAAATAAACCGTTCAAAGATGTAATATTACCAATGAACAAAGTAAACTAACACCAGTTCCTTCTGTGTCTTGGGCACTCGTACACCAACCAGCAAATGCAGAAATTCCGTGAATCTTTACTGAACGCCAGGCAGCCAAGAAATAAAAAAAACTTTTTATTAACATCCAAGTTGAGCGCTTTCACTTACATCAAAGTAAGCTTCATCAGAACTACAAAATTTAAACTGACCAACATTTAAATAACTTTTTTGGTGCCAGAATGTTACTGCAACTGTTACTTAAAGCAATACAACACATAGTCTAAAATCTATGTACATACCTCAGAATCAATCTATAATATTTTAAAAAATATATACTATAGTAAAATCTACACTAATTAAAAAATATATATAAATATAAATAAATAAGTAAGCAAATACATATAATAGAGAAAAATGTGTGTGTAAAACTCAATCAATTAATAACTAATAAAGGTTTAATAGATATAAAATCATTTAATCCTGGAGGGGTAGAGGCATCAGTATATATTTGCCATAATAATTCTTTATAAGATAGTAGTCCCTTAAAATTACCCCCCCTAGAATCTATAACCACACTGTCCAAAATGGCAAATTTAAAAAAGTCCATCACCACACTTATTTATGTGTCTGTACAAAGCATTGTTTACATCCTTGGTTTTAATGCTGTAAAGATGTGAATATATACGTTTGTTAAATTTTCTCTCTGTTTTACCTATATAATACCCCGAACAAGCCATACATGTAGCAATATAAGTAACCATTTTAGTTTGACAATTCCCTTGCTCAAGTCTAATTTGGGTTTGAGTAACTTTCTTAAAAATAATCTTTTCAACCTCATATATGGAACTACATTGTTTACACGCACCACATCTTTTGGTGTGCTTTTTATTATTATCATCCCTGCACCAATAACCTCTTTCCAAGTACTTCTTGATGTTCTTTCCCACTTTATTAACAAACTGCGGACTACTACCCAACACTGAGGCAATTTCTTGGTCTGCAAGGATAATGTTCCAATTATTTTTAAATATATTCATTATTTTAGTTATATATGGTCCATACTCTAATATACATACTCGATTAAAACTAGTGACATCTTTTGTTTTCCCGTCAATATAAAAATTATTAGTAGTCTGGCTACTATGTGTCATTTTATCATGTGTATAATTAAGACCTAATAAAGGTGTATATTTTCCACCCCATTCTCTGGTGACATATTCCCTAACTTTGGACATCATATCTCTGGTATATCCTCTTTCTTTAAAAAGAGACGTAATATAAGATGCTTCTTCTAACATATCCTGATATTCAGATGTCGTCCTTATTGCACGAATAAGTTGCCCTTTGTATATATTAAGAAATTGTTTTTTAGGATGGTTACTACTATATTCAAGATAGCTGTTTGAAAAAGTATTTTTTCGATATATTCTGGATTTAAATATGTTTTCATATTTAGAGACAAACGTGTCAAGATAAGGGACACCATTATAGTTCTTTGAACATGTGAATTTTAAATAACTGCTACTTTGATTTATATAATCCAGAAATGAATCAAACGCTTCTTCGCCACCATCCCACAAGATATAGATGTCATCCAGGTACCTAGCATAATATTTCACATTTTTCATATGTGTACTAGTAAATACCTGACTCTCTTCCCAGTCTAACATAACTAGGTTCGCGTATATGGGACCACAAGTTTAAATTTTGTAGTTCTAAAGTTGTAAACAACATCCTAAAGTGCCGTCTTTCAAAATGCTCTCCCTACAAGACCCTATTGCATCTTATTCTTCCGCAGGCACACCTATGCTCTCTGGATTTAAAGGATGCGTATCTACATATAAACATTCATCCCTTGTGCAGGAAATTTCTTAGGTTTTGTACTGGCTAATCTTACTTTCAGTGTAATGTTTTGCCTTGTGGGCTTTCCACAGTCCCAAGATTATTCACAAGTGTCCATCACTAGTGATAGCCTTCTGCCAAGCTCAAGAAATTCAGAATTTCCCTTACTTATCTGCTGATCCAGGCTACCTCACCGCAGACCTTACTGCAACACCTCTGGTTCACATTCAACCTCCTCTTATAGTTGAAGTTCACCATAGTCTACAAAAAGTCCTCCCTTCAACCCACACCCAGAACCTAATGTTCCAGGACTACAGATTGGACACCAAGAAAATGTAGGCCTGCCTACCTCAGGTAAAGGTGCAAAGCATTACCATTTTCTTCCCCTCCATCTACTTCCTCAACCCTTGCTCAGCCAGGTAACTTCTAAGGACCCTGGGTTTTATGACAGCAACCATCCCAATGCTGCCTTTAGCCAGGTTGCATATGAGGAAAATTCAGTGGTACCTGAAAGTGATGTGGTCCCAACAATCTCCTACTCTAGATACAGAGATCCCTTCATACCTTGTCTGAAAAAAGATAGCCCAGGTAAAGCTCAACCCAGCGCTTCCAAAAATGTACACACTCCTTGGATGAGGCCTTGGCAGCCTGGACAGTCATCCAGAAAGTCCTGGGTGAGTGGCAGCCCAGTCTCAAGAAGGAGCACATCAACCTTGAAAGTACTGAGGGTCCTCATCCAAGCACTTCATGTTTTCTCACACATCTGGAAAGCAGGCCCTCTTGCAGTATTCAGACACCACTGTTATGTGGTACATAAGTAAGCAAGAAAGGACCAGATCATACCAATTATGCAGACTAGCTCAGTGTGCTTGGGACCTAGCTACCCAGAGGAACATGTGCCTACTTGCTGTGTACATCCCATCACAGGACAGTGTTTTAGCAGACTTGCAGAGCAGGTCCATCAAGGATCCTCACTAATGGCACCTAAACGGACAGGTCTTCCTGGACAGTCTTCACAGGTGGAACACCTCAGATTTATTTACCTCAGAGGAAACTTCCCTTATATTGCACCAGATCTCATTGCCTCTCAGCCTGGAAAACAGATGCATTTTCCTTTCAGTGGACAGGGAAATTAATTTACACTTTCCCTCCACTCCCATTAATTCCAGAAGTATTACTAAAGGACCAAAAAAAAAAAAAATAATCTTACTGGTGACTCCCTTTTGGCTAAGGCAGTATAGGTCCCCTTTCTCTTTCATCTGGCCAGAAGCAATCGCTTTGAATTACCATATAAGGTGGATCTCATCACACAGCAGAAGGAATTGCTACTTGAACTGAACCGGTAGTCCCTAATTCTATGCCTATAGATAATAGGGTTCTGATCACTTTCAGACACCAGTTTTTGGAGGATATATTGGAGGTTCTCCTGGAAGCATGGAGATCTACCACTTGAAAATCCTACATAGTGGAATGGAAGGAATTTTCCTTCTAGTGCCATATCGGCATTCAGGACCCTACAAAGTCAGAGATTCCTCTTATCCTGAGGTATTTGTGTGAACTTGTGAATAAAGGTCTGGTGCACTCCTCTATCAAAGCCCACCTGTCAGCTGTATCTTTCTGACTTCCCCTCACTCCACATGTTATGTCCAGGCTGAAAGTCAAACAGTTCCAGAAAGGGGTATTATATCTAAGACTTTCAAGGAAGCCCATGCCCCCTCCGTGAGACCTCAACTTCATAATAGAAAAGCTCACTGTGCCACGGTTTGAACCAGCAGCTTCATCATATCTCATATTCAGCACCTGTAAAACCATCTTGCTACTCAACCTCACTTCTTCTAGGAGAATGTCAGAACATCAGGCATCCACATCCGTTCCATCCTTTATTTTTCACAAGGACAGGGTGTCCTTAAGAATTAACCCCTCTTTCTTGCCTAAGGTGTTGAAAGTGATGTCCCTCAATCAGTCCATCAACTTGCCTACTTTCTTTCTCAACCCACAGAACCAGAGGGAAAGACTTCTGTACTCCCTAGATGTACATAGACAGCTGTGATTTTATTTGGATAAAACTAAATCTGTTCATAATTCAGACTGTCTAATGTATGGATGCCAAACTAGGCTAGCCATTATCTAAATAAACCATTGCAAGCTTGAGCTTGCAAGCTTGTTATGAACACAATGGCAGAACGTTGCCCACGTGCCCTTGAGCTCCCCCTACCAGGGCAGTGGCATCCTCAGAGGTCTTCTACAAAGGGCTTGATGCCAGGACAATCCTGGAAGCTGCCACCTGCTCTTTTGTGCACACTTTCACTAAACATTACACAATTGATGCCTTTTCAAGATCCAGAGCTGCCACCTCTAGGCCAGTTCTCTCTGGAATCTTGGACAGTTGTTCCCACTGTTGGCCATCCTCCCTTCTGTTCCCTTAAGCTTTTGGAATCACCCATCTGTTTGAAATATTGCAGCAGTGTGGTCTCTGTAAGCCTGTAGTACAGCTATATAAGAAGTTACATCAACAGTAGATGTCCTGCTGATCACTGCTACAGAATTCCTTCCCACCTTCCTTCCCCATTTTGGATGCTCCTCTGTTCTTCTCTTACTGTCCTGTCTACAAGACTGTAGGACTGAGGGGGCACCTCTCACTCCCTGCTTGGCCATTCCTAGCTGTCCAGTCTCTCTCCAAAGTCTTCAGGCTGCTGTGTTGGAGATAGTCTGAGGATCTATGCTTATACGTCTGCCTATATACCCCTATGTTTTGTGAGCTGAGGTCATATGTTGGATGTGCAATCCAGGGAAGGTTAAGCATTGGTACTCTGGCTGAACATTAGCAGTGAAAACCCATCTGTTTGGAGTACTGCAACAGTGCAAAGTAGGACATCAACTTTGATAAGTTCTTACACAGCTGTACTTGTTTTCTTTTTTTTAGTTGTTGTTTTGACAGGGTGTGGACATGTAGATTTTGTACTCCTAGCTATGTCCTGTCATGGTTCAGCCTCCGTTTCTCAGCTGGCATGAAAGCTCTGAAAATCTTTGCATCCAAACCTGACTTTTTAAGATAGTTAAGCTGTTTAATGGTTTGGGTGTGTGGAAGATGCCCTGAAGATTTGGAAGCTTGGCTGGTTGTTATATATTTGGCAGGATATAACCACATATCTTAAGCTACTGTAGCAGTAGTCATTTAAGCATGTACTGTTATAGTAAATTTACTTGCACAACTGTACATGTGGGCTTTGAGAATTTGATAGTATTAAACCTTACTAGCTGTTTAGTTTTGTGGATTTTTGGTAGATTTTATTTTTGTTATACACATAACAAATGTTTGTTGGGGACTACTATCCTTAATATATGCATACTTTCTATTTTTTTCCCCTTGTAGGTTGCTGGAGCAGTTGATTGTTTCTTTACAGTGGGGAAGACCACAGACTTATTATCCTTGTGGACAACCTCAGAATACTGCTGAGCTGATCTTGGCAAATCAGAAACTGGCTAAGTCGGTTCATTCTCATCTTCTTGGCAGTGTAAATTCCTTCCCTTCTAAAAAAGCATCTGCACCAGTAGAGCCTTGCAGCACACCTGCAGAGAAGATGGCTGAAATGGTAAATTCTTTTGTGTTTTTAACAATGTTGAGCTGATGTGTGTATAATTTATATCCTGAACCAACAAGATAAAAGACAAACAAATGGAAGACCAAATAAACTGAAAATGTTTACTAGAAGATGACTGTGAGCAAAGCAGATTACAGGTGTCTAGTAGCTGTGAAACTTGCCTTCGCAACACGCTTCTGAAATGCATACTACTAGTTATAAGAATACCCACTCATAAAACACAGTTTTGAATTTGGGTTTTAAAACAGTTAAGTTAATTTCTGAATAGGTTTTGCTGTAGCATCACTTCTGAAGGATGTCCAAGGCTAACAACTTTGCAATTCTTTAAGAAAAAAACTTAGAGAAAAGGGACAAGTGTAAGAAAAATGAGGAAGTGACTGACAGCTTGTGTTTCCAGGGTCTGATGAATAGTATTAGGTGTGGCACTTTCACAAACGTGGAGCTCATTTTGGTCAAGGCCTCCAGCACAGCCAATTTGCAGGTGTCCACACCTTAAGTTTCTGGCATGTCCTCCCATGCCAGCACTTCTGAGGTCCTTTCAACTCCTGGAGGCGCTCCAGCATCCAAGAGCTGGGTTGTGATTATAGAAAAGGAAAGCAGGATCCCTAAGATATTTTTACATTAGGATGTTAAAGGCAACCACGTTGAGCTTTCCATACCTGTCTCATGGAAGGCACAAGGCACCAAAAGCTAAGCAGGTACGCACCAGCTTGCCTTGACCTAGCCCAAGCTGTACTTTGCTCCAACTCCACCCATTCATGTAGCATTATTGGATACATTAATTTAGCTGTCTGAAACCCTAATGATTTATTTAGATTCAATGGGCCTGTGTTAGAAACTAAGTCTGTGTCTGGAGCCCCACCTAAGAACAAAAGTAATGGTTCTGAGTCAGCTGGCTCTGAGACTGCTGAAATAGCATATGTGGGCTGGTTCCCATCGTTTGAGACCATGGACTGTCACACCGAAGACACGTCCACTACCTCCCCACCAGAGGAATTTTCCTTTGTAGATGCTCTTTATAGAATGTAAGAGATTGTCCATTGGGATTTCCATGTGTACTCTGAAGCCCATCAGAGGGTATAGGGCCTTTAAGGGTCTCCCTGAAAATAGGCCACTAGCTGTCCACTCTAGTGCTAGGTCCTGCAGGATGGCTTTTTTAATGCATCAGTGGAGATGGACTCCCTTCCATGTGCTTTCAGGAAACATGATTGGTTTGATGGGGTCAAGGATTCCCATAAATACCAGTACCAAAAAACTTTAGCTGTGGTCTCCCTGGATCACAGCAAGGAAGCAGATGTTCTTCGTGTTTCACTGTTGCAGTCATCACATTTGGGTTATCCTGCCAGGGGTAGCCCTCAGTCAGTCTGAATACCAGAGGCTTAGTATTTCGGTATCCGTTGATGTCGCTCCAGGACTGATGGCAGGTTGTCAGTGGTATAAAATCAGGCAGCTGACAGCATTACATCAATCTTTCTTGCCGAGGAGCCCGAAGCAGATGCAGTTCGCAGGAGTGCCGGTCGGCCACTACCTGAGTTTTCGTTTCCAAATTGAAGTTGAGGTCTTCTAAAGCTAAGCACCCCGTTGGGGGTCCTTTTTTCTTGCTCTAACTGATGTCAGAAAAAGTTAATAATTGTCTTGCCTGTGGAAAGCAAATATCACACCGGGACTTCCATTCTTACTGCATCACCTGTTTAGGCCCAGACCACGACGTCCCTCGCTGTTGCTTTTGTGCTTTAAGTACCAGAACTATACGTCGCCGGGCCCTTATTGTAGCTAGATATTTTCACTGTCAGTCCTCTAATTCCGATATGACTTCGGTAAGCCATCTGACTACTGATCTTCTGAAAAAACATAAGGATAAAGACAGAGACAAACCACACAGGTCCAAAACAGGTCCAAAACTGCCGCTGACGCTTCCGCTAAAGTAGTAGTCAGTTCTCCAGTCCTCAGTGAGGAGCTTTCGCAGCCCCTGATGCCTGTTCTGTGGATTCACGGGCCGCTACAGAGACCCTTTCGGAGTCCGGTATGTCACAAAACTCTTCTTCGACTAAGGATCCAGCATATGTGTCTACCTTGGATGGGTCCGGAGCCGCTGAGCAGGCACCATCTTCCAAGGAAGTACTTCGCACTACCGATACTCAACACAGACCGATGACTTCTTTCGCATCTTCAGTTCTTTCTAAAATTACAGAGTTTCTAAGGCCCAGGGTATGAACTACGACCAAAAAAACGATGACCCAAGCTCAGGCACCTGCTTCCTTACCGCCATCTCAAATTCTTAAAATGGTGGAAGACCTTATTGTGCTTATTAGGGGAAGCCAAGGCTACCCCTTCAAAAGAAAAAGAGAATTGTCCCCAGTAGATTTATCTGAACAGGAGTCCGATGACTCTGATGCCATGCAACCCCTCTCTGCTTGTGAGGATTATGATGCAGAGGAATCTATTCCTTCTGCCTCTCCACCCAAGGATTTTTCATTTGGGGAAACCCTTCATACTTAAGGGAGCATTTCCAATGGGAATGTCAAGACTATCCTCAGTCAAAAAGGAGACTTGCGGAATTCTTAGATTTACCACAGCACAGACCTTTGGCCATTCCTCCTGTCCTGGATGTTGTGGATGATGTTTTTATGGAATCCAGTTTGACTCCTGACACCCTTCCTCCTGCTCCCAGGAAACCTGACAGCTACTACAGAATCCCTGACTCTCTCAAATTCCTTTTCAAAAATCCTACTGCTGACCCAGAGGTCATCTCTCAAGGACCTAAAGGAATTAAAGCAACCTCAGCTAAGAATCCCACCCCCTCAGACAGTGATTCCCGAGCTTTAAACAGATTGGGTAAAAAAGTATACACCTCTGCTACTCTTGCTGTTAGAGCATTAAATTGCCAGTTTCACATGCCAAAATAGCAGCATACCATGGAACTCCTCGAACAAAAATATCTTCCTTTCCTGCTTGTGCAGAAAATAAAGAATTACAAGAGCTAATGCATTCTGCAAGTGAAGTTACTAAGCACACCTTGCATTGTGGCTTTAAGCATCTTGCAGGGCAGCAGTCACTGGTTCTGTCCTTAGAAGGCATGATTGGCTTAAGGAACAGACCTTGCCAGACCATGTCAAATCCCAGTTATTGGACGCACCATTGAACAAAGGCAATTTATTTGGCACCAAGGCAGAAGAGGTCTTAAAAAAGGTGGAAGAAAAAGCTAAATGTATGCAGACAGTTAAAGACTTCTTACAGGTCCAGCCTCCAAGGTTCAGTAGGCATTGCCCCTCCAAGAACTGGTCCTTTCCTGGCCCCTCCAGGCCAGCTCAGCCCAGACCCAGGGGAAGCAGACCCCCCCCCGACAGCAGCCCCAGGGAATGCAGAGATCTAAGCAATGGAGTTCCTCCTCTTCAAAAACTGGGAGTGCAAAGCCCACCCCCTTTTGGTAAGAACTCTTACACTTACACCCTTTACCTCTGCCCACCTGCTTGTGCCCCTAGGAAGAAAACTCTCCTTCCATACAAGCAACTGGGCCTCTATTACCAACGACTGACTGATGGGTCCTCCAACACAGTGTCGCAGGGATACAAATTTTATTTCCACACTCTGCCAATGCCAAAAGCATTACCAGATCTTCCTCCAAACCAGTGAGCAGAGGCCAAAAGAAAGTCCTTTCCCTGCTCTGCATGAGGGCAATACAGCATGTTCCTGCAGAACAGATAGGCCAAGGTTTCTATTCCAGACTCTTCCTGGTACCCAGAAAAGAGGGCACCTGGCACCCAATCCTCGATCTGTACATTCTAAATACCTTTCTGGTGATAACAAAATTCAAAATGCTCACCCTCCAGCAGCTTCTTCCTATGCTTTCCAAGGATGCTTGGTTAGCCACCCTAGACCTAAAAGAGGCCTACCTACACATCCCAATTAGGGAATCTTGCAAGAAATACCTACGTTTCAGGGCAGGATCTATGCACTTTCAGTTCTCTGTGCTTCCCTTTGGCTTATGTACTGCTGCCAGAGTTTTCACAAAATGCCTGGCTCCAGCCATTGCTTTTTGCAGACAAAAAAATATTCAAATTTACCCCTACTTAGATTGCCTGATTCAGGCAGTCAGTCAAGAAAAGCTGTTACAGCACCTGACCTCTGTAAAGGACCTACTGACCACCCCAGGGTATACTATCAATGAAAAGAAATCAAAACTACTCCCACACAAAAAATTGTATTCCTGGGAGCAAGCCTGGACATATCATCCCAGATGGCATTCCTTACTCCAGAAAAACAAGCCTACCTGACAGGCTACTTCTCTCAGCTAGCCACCAGAACCCAGTTATCCACAAGGAAAATCCTGCAAGCTCTAGAGATGTTCTTCGTGTTTCACTGCTGCAGTCCTCACATATGGGTTATCCGGCACCCGGTAGCAGTCAGTCGGCCCGAGTACCAGAGTCCTTGGTATATGACGTCAGCTGCCACCTGTTGTAAAACTGATGTCATAACATCAGGTATAAAGGGAGGCAGCCAATGCCATTTCCTCAGATGTTCTTCGTGTTTCACTGTTGCAGTCATTACATTTGGGTAATCTGCTTGCAGGTTGCCCTCATTCGGCTTGATTAACAAAGTTTTGGGTCCTGCATCAGTTGCTGTCCCATCTTCCATGATGTCAGGTCGTCAGTGGTATAAAACCTGTAGCAGACGCCATTACATCAGTCTTTCTTGCCGTGTGGTGCCCGAAGCAGAAGCAGTTTGCAAGTGCCGGTCGGCCAACTCCTGAAATTTTCGTTTTCGAGTTTTCAACTAAAAGCTAAGTACCCCGTTGGGGAAACTTTCCTTACCGATGTCAGTAAAAGTTAATAATTGTATTACTTGTGGGAAGCAAATACCTCATAAGGATTTTCATTTGTACTTTATTCCTTGCCTAGGCCCTGACCACAACGTGCCTTGCTGTCGGTTTTGTGCTAAATTTAATCAACGCCCTATTAAACGTCTGTATATTTTTGCTTCTAAATATTTTGGCTCGAGATTTAACTCTCTAGACATGTCAGTTAGCAATCCGACTACCGAAATACCTAAAAAATGCAAGAAAAAGACAGACCGTCTAGGTCCAAAACCGACGATGAAGCTTCTCCTAAGCCAGTCACCGGTTCGCCTGTACTCAGTGAGGCGCTTTCGCAGTCCCTGATGCACACTACTTTTGATTTGCAGGCCTCTACTGAGACCCATTCTACTTAATGCCATGAGATGCATTAAGTATTGAACATGCGGATGTCTCTACCTTAGATGGGTCCGGAGCCACTGAGCAGGCACCGGCTTCTGAGGGTATTTTCAGGCTTAAAGATTTGTATATTAAACTGACAACATCTTCAAAGGCCAAAAACTACTTCTATGTCTAAAAAAGCGATGCTTGGGCCATGTGTACAGGCCCCAATACCTAAGAAACAAATTATCAAAATGGCTGAGGATTTAATTACCTTGATCAGGGGTACCCATCTCCCTCCTGCTAAGAGGCGTGGGCAATGCACTGACTATGAATATTCAGATCAGGTTTCTATTTCTTCTGATTCCTCTTCTGATCAAGAATTATCTATTCCCACTTATGAGGACTCTGATGCAGAAGATTCCATCCCTTCTGCTTCTCCTCCTGAGGACTTTTCTTTTGGAGAAACTTTGCATACCTTAAGGGAACACTTTCATTGGGGGAGTCAGGATTTCTCAGAATCTAAAGAGAGACTTAGGGATTTCCTTCTTCTTCCTCAGCATAGGCCTTTGGCTATACCTCCTGTTCTAGACATTGTTGATGTTTTCTCAGAGTCCAGTATGACTCCTGATTCCCTTCCTCCGGCTCCTAGTAAGCCAGATAGATATTACAGGGTTTTTGACTCCCACAAATTCCTCTTTAAAAACCCTACTGCTGACCCTGAAACCATTTCTCAGGGTCCCAAGGGCGTTAAGGCTTCTACTGCTAAAAATCCTACCCCTTCTGATAGAGATTCCAGGGTGCTGGATAGATGGGGTAAGAAGGTTTACACGTCTGCAACCTTGGCAGTCAGGGCTTTAAACTGTCAATTTCATATGCTTACATATCAACAGCATGTCATGGGTTTACTTAAACAGAAAATTATGTTGATTTCTGACTGTGTGGAAAATAGAGTTGCAGGATTTATTTCTATTCAGCTGAACAAGTAGGAAAACCTACTTTGCAATGCATAAACCAAAAGTTCGCAGAGTAAAACAATGGCAGGAAACTCAGATATTCAAATATTCAAACGTTGCAGAGTATTAACTTCGTGTGGATTGCTTTTTTGTTTAAATACTTTGCAATGCGGTTTTGATTCCTTGGAGGCTTCTCGCAAGGCTGCTGTTACTGGATCTGTGATAAGAAGGCATGCTTGGCTCAAGGAGCAAAATCTGCCTGACCATGTTAAAGCAAAATTGTTGGATTCTCCTTTACAACAGGGCACTCAATTTGGTAATAAGGCTGAAGAAGTTTTGAAAAGATGGAAGATAAAGCTAAATCTATGCAAACTGTAAAAGATTTCCTAGAAGTGCAGCCACCCAGGTTCAGTAAGCACTGGACTACTAAGAATTGGTCCTTTTCAGTTCCCACTAGAGCTGCTCAGGTCAAACCCAGACATTCCAAAGGCTCCAGGTTTCAGTCGCAAGGAAACTTATAGAACAAAGCAATGGGGTGCCTCCACCTCCAAATCTGGAAGTAACAAGGCACCTTCCTACGGTAAACAGTCTCAATGACTTTCCACTGCAATCACCAAGCACTTATCTTTTGGCGGCCCCTTTCGGGGTAAAACTGGCACTTCATGCACGAAACTGGCAACTGATTACCCAGGATAAATGGGTTTTAAACATAGTATCCCAGGGGTACAGATTTCACTTCCACACATTGCCAATCCCAAACGGATGGCCAGATCTGCCTCCAAATCAGTGGGCAGAGGCCCAGAAACAAGTTATGTCCCTCATGACTATGGGGGCTATTCAACCACTACCAGAAAAAGAAAAGGGACAAGGTTTTTATTAAAGACTTTTCCTGGTAACCAGAAAAGACAAATCATGGCGTCCAATTCTGGACTTATCCATTCTAAATACATTTCTGGACATTCCAAAGTTCAAGATGTTGACTCTCCCAACAGTTACTACCTATGCTAGGCAAGGATGTCTGGTTGGTAACTCTTGACTTAAAAGAGGCTCACCTGCATATCCCAATCAGGGAATCTTGCAGAAGATACCACCGCTTCAAGGCAGGCTATTTGCATTACCATTTCTTTGCACTGCCCTTTGGCTTATCTACTGCTCCCAGGGTCTACACAAAGTGCCTGGCACTAGTAATTGCATTTTACAGGCAAATAAATATCCAAATTTATCCATACCTGGATGATTGTCTAATTCGGGCAGAAAACAAGGACACTCTTCTAAAACATCTGGCGTTTGTAAAAAGGCTTCTACTTGTCTAGGGTACACCATAAACGAAAGGAAATCACAACTGGTACCCTCTCAAATAATTACATTCCTGGGTGCAAGCTTGAATACAACTGCCCAGTGGACTTACCTTACGCCAGAGAAACAGATTCAATTGATGACTTACTTCAAACAGGTGGCCACAAAAACCCAGCTGTCTGCAAGACAAATTCTGCAAGCTTTGGGGTTCGTGGCCTCCTGCATTCTTCTAATTCCATATGCAAGACTGCATATGAAGAAACTTCAGTGGTACCTAAAAAGCTTATGGAGTCAACATTGTCACAGCTTGGAAACAATGATTGCTATCATTCCTTGCTTGCAGCCAGAGTTCCTATGGTGGGCAGAGGCCTGCCACCAAAACAAGGGACTGTCATTCATTCCACCCCCTGTCGCCCAAACCCTGACTACAGATGCATCACATTATGCTTGGGGGGGGGGGGTGCATCTGGCAGGGAGATGCATTCAGGGCCAATGGAGCCCAGATCAAATGCACCTACATATCAGTCAGAAAGAGATGCTAGCTGTACAGAGTGCTCTGACAGCCTTCAAGGACCATCTTCATCCAGGACAACTACTGATAAAGACAGACAACACCACAGTCATGTGGTACATAAACAAGCAGGGAGGTACCCATTCCAATTCATAGGTCCCTAAATCCAATTCATAGGTTAGTACTAAGCTAACTGCCCTTGAGAGCCATTTAAGCCTAGCCAATTATCCATTGTGAGACTCAAACCCTGCACCTTGTGTTTGTAAGGCAAACACCTTAACCATTAGGCCATCCTCCCAACCTACCCCCTTTGCAGACTACCCCATTTGCAGACTAGCCATGGCATTTTGGAACACAGCCTTGACTTATCAAATACATTTACAAGCTCAATTCCTGCCAGGAAAGCAAAATACTCTGGCAGACTAAGCAGAAATCTTTTGGAACCACACAAATGGAAACTGGATCCACAAATCTTCAGCATGTTGACACGCAGATGGGGGAGCCCAGACGTAGATCTTTTTGCCTCAGCTCAAAACTATCAGTTGGACAAATTTTGTACAAGGATTCATCACATAAAAACTTGGAAAGTAGATGCTCTATCCTTCAGCTGGAAAAACCTATCAGTCTATGCCTTTCCTCCTCTTCCTCTGCTCTCCAAGGTCTTACTAAAAGTCAGACAGGAAAAGCCAAAAATTATTCTGATTGCTCCAAACTGGCCTCGCCAACACTGGTACCCGCTCCTATGCAATATGTCACACCTTCCTTCGTGGTACCTGCCTCAGACACCTTACCTACTGTCTCAACAGAACTATCAAATTCTGCACACTCTGCTCCAAACTCTGAAACTTGCAGCATGGCTAATCAACTAATTTCACCAGTTACATAGGTTCATAGGTTCATAGGTTTATACTAGGCTATCTGCCCTAAGGCATTTATAAGCCTAGCCCAAATTTTTCTGGCTTACGCCACCCCTTATATGAAAAAATGCTGTGCCCATTAGTTTGTTGTGCCTCTGTCCAGCAGTGACACAGAGATGATTCCCGGGGTAAACCTACGATCTCCCATCCACAGGTCAAGATTTCTCTTGAACAGAAGG